>NW_020955825.1:0-15828 GCF_003031625.1 Empidonax traillii | reverse complement strand
TATTTTTTATTTTATTTTATTTATTTTAATTTTTCTTCCCCCCTTGGGGTTAACATCAGTAAAAGACATTATTTTTCAAAAGCACCAAATTAGATGGGGAGATCAAGGGCTGATGCTGAAGGCACTGGTGCATCTTAGCTGGCTCAGGATCTGCCATGTTCTCCCCGTCTGGGCAGCACAAGGGGCTCTTCCAGAGGGTGATTCAGAGCATCTAATTTACCCTCCCCTGGAGAGCAGTTCAGAGGTGTCTGCCTCTTTGATGATAGAATTAAAAGTCTGAGGGCAAATGAGTGGTTAATCTAAGGGGAATTCATACCACACACTGAGTTGCCAGAGGCATTTTAATAATGGGACTTGAAACCCTTGGCTCATGATAACCGGACTCTGTTCATTCTGTCAAGGTGAGCATCCCCAGCACTTGATTCCCTAGTGTAGACCTGCTCCCTATTGACTTAGAGCTGTCCTGGCAAGGGGAGTGGAATTTCTCCCAAGAGCGTCAGTTCAGAATATTTTTACTTATATCAAGCACATCTTTCCATGGGCAGACTTGCTGTTTGCACAGAGGACATAGTAATTTCAGCATTATGCAGCCTCAACTGTGGCCTTACGACTGTTGCTGGGAATCTTGCCTGCTATAAAAGGGCTGGATCCACTTCTGGCCACAGCTTAGAGAATGGTTTAAGGTCAACACCTTTCTGGGCTCATATAAATGTTCTCCTTTTCTGACTCATGCATCAAATGGTTGTTTTTACGCACAGCTATCTTCTCTCCTTCTGAACGTAATACTTTCCATATTCAGTGGTGTGATGGTAAGAACGGGCTTTTACTGAAATTTAGCTGGTTATTTCTTTCCATGAGGCAGCCCGAGCCAAAGACAAATAGCGGGATCCCCAGAGCCTGCCCTTGGCCAGAGAAACTCGATATTAAGAATTCATCCAGCTCAGCACTACACTGCTTTTTTACAAACAGCAGGGGGAGCTCAGATTCTGCCTGAATCCTGATGAAGCAAAGTACAGTTTGCTGAAATGCTTTTTATTTGAATCAGGGGAAAACCCCGACCACTTGTGGGTTTTTTCTTACAAAATTGCATTTTTTCTCCAGTATGCCATAGGGAGACAATTAGAGTATGTAAAACAGATAATACAGTAATTAACATGAACAGTTCTGTTACGGGAGCATTGCTAGAATGGTTCTTGCGACCTTCTAAACGTGTGTATTTAGTCTTTCTAGTTTTATTGAAGAAGGTCAAAAACAGTTTTAATACTTGCTTCGTGGAATCAGTCCCCAACAGGTTCTGAACTTGGGAAAGGCTGAAACCACTCTTATTTAGCTGAAAAGGAATACCTGAGAACAATAGACCAAAACCATCCTTGAACCTGGCTGTCAAGAGGTGCCGTTGTCTTGAAAATATTTAGTAGAATAAGGCTACTTTGTTCTCTGAGTGCTGTGTGAGTATCAATGAATCCACTTTGCATCCCCGTACTTCTATAGGTCAATGAGCACTGCCAGGCTTTGCTTGGTGCCGGAGAAATCTGAATGCATGGATAGCAGTGACTGATACAAGATCACACTGTCAGGACAGGATTGGGAGACTAGGATCTGGCTTCTTGGTGTTTCCCCCAGAAAGGCTGGAGCAGTTGTTGTCTAGCTCTTTAATACGACATCCACAGTTAATTTGTTATTGTTTCCCTACGACGCCCTGAGATACTGCAGCCTGTCAGATCTCTGCACAGGCGGGTGGGGAGGCTTGGTGGGGGCTGGCAGAGGATGGTAGGGGCATTGAAGAGGTTTTGGATGGGTGAAGTTTTGGGGAAGATAGGAAGCATGTTAATCCTCCTCCCTGGATCTGCTTCAGTGGGATACCCTGTGGGAAAGTGATGATTTTGCTGTCCTTAGTGACACGGTATGTAACATAGGGGATATTCCCCTTTATCCCTAGTGCATGACCTCAGATTTGGAAATTTTCAAGTGAACTGGGCAATCCCTGCGTCTGTAGGATTATGGTTGTTCAGGGTTCTGTGGACAAGGTGAGTTTGTTGCCAGGCTTGTAGCAGGGAAATATATAATCCAGAGAGCCAAGAAAAGGAGAGAATAGTCCTAGATGTCAAGCTCCAGTCATAGTCTTCTCATTATTTGTAATATTTCCCTGTGAGATGTCTTTGAGTGATTATATTATCATGAATGTCTCTGGTAACAGGCTGTGCAGGCTAACTACAGTATCCAATGCAAACAATGCTGATGCAGTTTCCAGGGGGAGAAAATGAACTCTGACTAACAAGGAAATGCAATAATAAAGCTAAAATCTTAGCTTTTACTATTACTCTTCATCATCTGCTCAACTGGTACTCTAGTATTTAGTAGGAACTGGAATTTCTTAAACAATCTAAAGATAGATTATTTTATTTTACTTTATTTTATTTTACTTTATTTTATTTTACTTTATTTTATTTTACTTTATTTTATTTTATTTTATTTTACTTATTTTATTTTACTTTATTTTATTTTATTTTATATTTTATTATTTTAATTTTTATTTTATGTTATGTTATGTTATGTTATTTTATTTTATTTTATTTTTTTTATTTTATTTTATTAGAACTGGCTCAGCTTTTAACTTTTGAAAGCCAGCTTGGTGTTTCAGGGAGTCCTGCCTGATTTACAGTAAACCTGTGAGTCAACAAAGGAACAGTAGTAGGAGCAGGGAAAAGATAAGGCATATGATGATGGATTCGGTATTCCTTGTAAAAATCAGATTATACTGTCAGGGATTTAGGATGCTTAAAATACAGCTGGATAAAGGACTTCAGCCTTTCCAGTGGGTAAGAAATGAAAGCTGGAAGAAGCAAAAGACAAAGATGGTGACTGGAGAAAGCCAAAAGTGGATGACAATGCCTGCGTGTTAAACTTTCAACTAGCTTTGGGATGCCCCAGAAAGAAGAAAGGCCAAAGAGGGATGGGCACCTGACTCCTCAGAGCCAGGGACAGTGAAAGCCAGCCAGCTTGTGTGAAAAGCAGCTTGCATGGCATGTGAGTGTGAACTGTGCACCTTTCCTGCTCTCTGTAGGAAATGTGTCCTCACATGCATTTGCTGCGTGCAGCCTCCCTATCAAACTTAATGAACACCAGACTGCTGTCTGTGAAGAGGTAATGGTGCTTCACCACCACTTCAAAGTCTCTGTTTTGCTAATTTTTTTTTTTCACCATGATGGTGATGTTGAAAGAGATGATTTTTCTTCTCTAAAAACCACAGCCACAGAGAAGTTAATGAAGGGTGCTGTCTTTGAAACTCCCAGGTGGCTGATCCTGCCTATCCAATCCTTGCTGTGACTTTTGCCTGGGAACCAAGCAACAGACTGGATCCTTGCTGCTGATTAAGACTCATAACCACAAGCACAGGTGGTGGGGAAAGTATGATGGAAGAGTCAGCACCTGATGTTTCGCTGGGACAAGAAGAAGACACCAGGCTCATCATAGGTTTATGTGCTTCGTTGCCCAGTGGTGGAAGGCACCAGAAGCTGGGCAGCCTCATTCTTTGGTTGCATCTTGCTCTTGGGCCACCCCAACTAGGAAACCCTATTCTTGGGTTGCATCTGTCTCATTTGCACATCACTGCTAACAAATATCTGGATCTTTTCTGTGCCAAAGCAGTGAGACAGCAAAGTCTCATTGTCTTGGAGGAGGTTTGTGGAGACAGCTAAGGAGGATAAGGGGGAATGGCAACAAGCTAAGAAAAGAGCCATACTAGCTTTAGGCCTGCTGAACCTTAAACATATTAGTAAGTATTAATAAGTATATTAAATAAGAGAAACAAAATTAAAAAAAGAGGCAAGGAGAAGTGGCCATTGACCAGGGGTCAGAAAAGGAGGCTAAGACGAAGAAAGGCATGTTGTGCATGGTGGGAAAGAACTGTGAAGGGCTCTTAGCTTGGGGAGGTGACATGCCCCAGCAGCACTTCAGAGAGCAGCCTGGTGTCATCACCTGTACCTGACTCCAGAGGTTGCTGCCATCCCTTGCACCTCATGCTGGTTTCCCCATGGTGCTGGCTGCCAAGCCGAAGTTGCTGGGAGGAGGGGCAGCCCTGGGGCCGCAGGGAACTGGTTGCCTCCCTTGTCTGTGTGTGGTCTCCCCTGCACAAGCCTGGCCCCAAAGGCTTTTCTGGAAAAGGGCAATCCCTGCTAGAACATGCTCCTTTATCAGTTGCTGTGGCTGTTGCCGGTTGCTTTATTGCGAGCAGATGCCGTTTGCTCAGCTTATTGACTGGAAACTGCACACAACTGCACCAGGGAAAAGCCAGCCTAAATTATCTTAGCTGCAAAGATTACTGAAATGAAAACTTCAAACTTCCCTTCATCCTGTCATAACACTATTTAATTTATAACTAAGACCCAGATTCAGAAAGCTTTTGAAACATGCTTGTAGTTAGCGGTGAAATGGGCAAAACTACTCCTTCATTAGCATTGCTTTGCAAGTTACTTGCCTCACATTTGCCAGACAATATGGGATAATGGAGTAATTGATGCTACTGAGCCTGCTGCTGTAAAAGAAATAATGTACTCTTTTTCAAGAACTTAATCAAATGCATCAAGTCTATTAACCACATACCCCCTTTCCCCCCAAGTAGTATCACTATCATTGAAATAACACTTTGAAAATATCTGACTGCAGAGAATGGTTCACCATTAATTTAGGAAAAAGCTACAGTCACAGTGTGAACCTGACTCACTCCATTTTTAATAAACAGGACTATTTTGGTGTTGAGGTATTCAAGCAGAAGAGAATTCAACTTATCTAGAAGAATGCTGTTTCTCAAGCTGTGTTAGAAGACCTAGTTTATTGTTTGCTTAAGTTAAAGATTTAGTGAGAAAAGTTAACAAACTGAAGTTATCACATCAGCACTGCAACCACATCTGTGGTTTTTCTTCCCCCTTTTTTTTTTTTTTTAATTTATTTTTAAGAAGTAAGTGGAACATGATTTTGTGAAGTCAATGGAGAAGACTTTCCATAACTAATTCAAGGGTCTCTAAGACAGAATGCTTAGGCAATCAGTGGAGATGAATAAATTCCTCTAGAGTGGAGGTTAGGGGTATGTGAGTTAGATTTCCTCTCTGGAAGCACTTGGGCTCAACCATGGGAAGCTCAGTGAGAGAGCAGCCTCCTGCTGAGGGGGTTTGGTGTTAGTCTGACAATCCTCTGCTTGCCTTTTCTGTAAATAAGCTTTTAAATTTATTTTTTTTTTTTACCTACAACTTTATTTCGTGGTTTTTAATGTATAGCATTCACACAAAGTGAAGCAATATGCTGGCAGTCTTTGGTTTTAATGGGTCTGCTTAATGAGGTTGTTGCAGTTTAGCTCAGCATATCCTGCTTAGCAGAAGCAAGAGTTACCTGAAGGCCCGGTAATTAATAGACGTCATTTCGCTTAAACAGGACTTTCCTGGGCCTTGCAGTAGTCATTTCTATCAGGTAACATACATGTTGAAGTACTGTCCTCATTCAAAGCTGTGTAACCATGTCAAATCTGCTCATCCAGGGGAAAAACTGGAAACAGAATTGTTAAAGGTTGAACCATTTTCCAAAGAAAATGATAATCTACTCTCTTTTACAAAATCAGTTCTCAGCTCACATTTGTATTCCAGCCAACAGGTTAATGCATCACTGAAATGGCAAAGGACACGATGCCTCTGGTACTTACAAGAAGAGAATTACCAGTATTACTGCTAAATGGAAAACCTTTGTGTTTAAGCTGTGGTGAGCTTAGATGCATATAGAAATGGCCTTAAGGGACCTGACAAATAAAAAATAGGTGGAGAATATTACCAAAAAGGCTTGTGCAAAGAAGTTAGAGAAAGTATTAACTTTTTCTTCTTCCCTAGAGTATTCAAAGGAATTTTGACCTGTAGCTGGTAAACAGATAAATCTTTTCATCTTACTGTTTATGAGAGAGAGAAGAAGACTTGTTGGAGTTGCCTGGCAAAATTACAAGGATTCAGCTTCTTGGCCAGTGTCCACTGTGGGACTCCCTTTCTTCTCGCTGAGTATATCAGACTGATGTACTGCATGCACTGAAACAGCTCCAGAAAGAGCCATAACAATGCCCTGCTCGGAACAGCTCGTGGAAAATACTGAGGGTTCATTGCTGGATGTTTCACTAATGTGTCTGTGCAGACTAGTAAGCAAATATATTAGTACATTAATCTATTTCCTTAGAAATTGAATCTGCATTACAGAATATGCTGGATTGTGGCCTACTACAAGTGTTTCAAAGAGTAGCACAGACCCTGACAAAAAATAAACGTAATTACAGCATATGTAGATTTCTTGGTTTTCAAATGCCTTGCATTTGGAGACATATCTAGACCAGCACATAGGAGAGGATTTATAAAAGGTCACAATGTGAAGCAATAAGAATTTTCTAGGATGAGGAAAACTCATCCTTTACTCACATCACAGCAACTCTACTAGCATCACCTAGAGTTTTATGGCTGCAACAGTAGCAAAATACCCTGTGAATAACTACATGGACAGGCTTCAACAAAAAGAAAAACTGGATTTAGTGACCATAAACTTCCTTTCAAAGTAACTGTCCAGTAAACGCAAGGGAAGAATCATAATATTTGGATCTTTTTGGCCTAGTGGACAAAAAGTACAGCATCACAAAACTAGAGAAATTCAAACTGCTGTTTTAGAGAGTGAGAAGGAAATGACCTCTAAATGGTTCAGAACTGTAGTTGAAGAAATGAGTTCTGGGGTTCCTTTGGGGAATTTAGCTGCTGCAATTTCTCAGGTAGATTCTAAGGTTTGTGATGAGACAACAGACACCATAAAACACACTATTTGGGGAAGTGGTAATGCCTGTTGGATCAAAGGCCTAATGATCCATCATCAGCACCATATTCCCTGTGGCTCCTTCTGCCTCATCCCTCCTTCATCTCCACCCAGGTCGGCACCGACCAGAAGCGGAGTTGTGAAAGCAGAGCTGCTGCAGACTGTTTTTTTTGAAGAGAAAGGAATCAGGGCTTTTATATACAGCATATTCTGAACCTTTGGACTGTTTCATTCTCTGCTCTCTTGTTAGCTAATACAAGTATTTCAAACACTGTTCCTCTAGTTGGTAATGTTTACTACTCCACACTGAAGCTCTAGGCATTTAGAAAAGTGATCAGAAATATTTGCGTCTCATTTCAGCCAGAGACAAAACCATGAATTACTGGCAATGTTTTTAGGATGCCTTAAGATCGCTGGATTTCCAGCTAATTTTCTGTTTCAGTGCAATTCTTGCATTATAACAGGAGGCTGGAGCAGGGTAACCTGTCAGAACTGTGGTTTACTGAACTGTGGGAGAGATGATTTTGTGTATTGTCATCCTACAGCATCCCAGCTAAGACCTGCTGAGTCCTTGAGCTGCGTGTGAACTGTGCACAGAAGAGCTCCATGCACCTCTTCCCAGGTGGAAAGGGCATCATTCATAGGGCAAAATGAGTAAGTGAGCCCTTCATCCGTCCAACCCAGATTATAATTTCTCACATTTCAGTGTGTAATGAGCCATGAAGCTTGAGGCCAAAGGTTCCCAGCATTACTTAAGGATGGTTATCTTCACAAACCAATGTGCCCTGAGGTCATGGTTCCACTTCTGGTGACCAAAACGTTCTAGGAAAAAAAAAAATTTAAATAAATTCTGCATTTTTTAAAACAACCTCCAAGCCATTAGAGAGATTTTAGGAAACCATTGTGAAGGAAGGCTGAACAACAGTAGCATTTAAGAAATGGGAGGTGGAGAGGTTGTGATTTTGACTTAAAACAAATTCAGCTTTAAATAGTGTAGCAGTACATAGGAGATCAACATCAATAGCAGAAGAACACACAAGTATTATGTCAACAATGGGGCACTTGTTACATTTTCTGCATCTTAAGTAGAGAAGGTAAGACAGAAGTCTATCCCTGTTTTTTGTCTTTGTGATCAGTACATTCATCCCCCTAGAAGCTACTGCTCAGCTCAGGTCCTTGGGTTTTCATCTTCCTTAGACCTGGTGACTGCAGTCATTGCACCACATATTTAAAATCCCTCACCTTTAGATTTTTATCTTTATGCTGACTGCATGAAGAAATGATCATGCTCTGGGTTGATTTCCATTTAAGGAACTTCTCTGCAAGGAATGGATGGGTATTATAAGAAGATTACATGGTAGATGGAGGAAGACATTAATTTCTATTTCCATGCAATGGTAGATGTACAGAACATAACTCTAAAGTAGCTCACATGGGAATGGGATTGGAACATTACAATGAGGAGAATGGACCAGTGGATCTTCATTCATTATCAAGAGAGGGGCAGCATCACTTGGACAGGAGAGTGCCTGGAGGTTGGGAGGGAGATCTGTCTGCTCCTTTGGTGAGATGAAGTTACAGTATATCTGGGTATGTAAATATACATACCTGTGCTCGATTCTGATAGAGCACCATCACCCAACAGGAATAGCAGAACTGAGCAACTGCCTTTTTTCCATGCAAGGCCCAGGTAATTTGCAATTGTCAGAGAATTCTTGACTTCTGCTTTCCTAATCTGTGCTGCAAAAAGTGTTTCCCTAAGCCAAAAGACACAGGCTTGAACCAGTTCAGATTTTCTGTCAGCAGCAGCAGCAGCCTGTGCTATCAGCCCTGGGCAGGGATCTGGCAAGAGGCCAGGGCTGTGGTGCTTTGAGCTCTGCTCCCAATTGCAATGTCTGGAGTGAGTTCAAAGTTGGGCAAAATGCCTTTGCATCTGCGAATAAGAGCTTCTTGCTTTCTTTCTACAGCCAATATACGTTTCTACATAAAAGATACTGAAGTTTGGTGTTAACAGTCCTATCTGTTGTTATAATCAATTATTGCCTCCACAAAGAGACCCAGCTAAGTCTATAAGGAACCATCCCCAAACCTTAGCATGATCTGTGATGGAAATCTACATAGGATGGGGCAGCAGAAGTCATCAACAGTATAGAGAACTGCTTGTGAGCAAAAGTCGAGTGGTGTTTCTTTGAGTGGTCCCAGCTGAACATCTTTTGTTCCCATTGATGCCACCAAAATTGGAGAGTCTTGGCATCTACAATGATGTGTCCCAGAAGAGACTCTGGGTGTTGGTGTGAAATACTTTTATATTTCTCAGTAAGGGTGATACTATTACTTGGATCTGATCTTTTGAAACAGAGAAAGATACCAAACTGTCAGGCTGATCATCTAATTCCCATTCAGATACTAGCAATAGCAGTGTAGTTAGGGAAAGTAAATGATAAATCTCCTTTCTGCTCTATATTTCAAGTAACAAGATCTTGGAATGGTTTTTTTTTTGCCTAAAATTCCAAATTATTTTCCTTTCAGGACAGTGTCTGAGAACTTGATGGAATGATTTTACAGTCCCATCTGACCTAGGTTTGTCTTTATCTCTGCTTATTCAAAAGGTGCTTTGTTTTGTAGCAGTTATCTAATAAGCACAAACTTATGCAATGCCTATGTATTATCTAGCATTTTGTAGGTTTAAGAGCTGTGAATTTCACCTTTCCCATGAATTCTTCGTCTGTGTCTTGCACAAGTGGGATCAGGTCTCAGAGTCTGTCATTCAAGTGGATTACTTCATTTAGAAAGATGCCATTAGAGACAATGTAGTGACAAGAAAGAATTATCGACACTCTCCGATAAACTACTGCCAAGACCTTCCCATTGATTTTTCCAATCAGGGTGATGATTTGAATCTTTTCTTGTGCTCCATGACAGTTAAAAATCCAGACATTTCTGTTCAAGAATGAATTTTCCTTTTTTAGCAGCGGTTTTTAAAGGAAACTGTTAGCTTTTTACTTTGTTCTTATAGAGTTGCATGAAAACTTGAAAACAGATTAGAAATAAACAGAAATATCAAAACAACTGATAAGGAAATTGAGATCTTTAAAGTCTGTTGACAGAAGAATAGTTTTGAACTGTAAGTCTTCCCAGCATTTGGATTTCTTTCCCTGCAAGGTCCTTAAATTCTTGAATGAAAAATGAAGGGAAAACACAAAGATTTTTCTTTTATATTAATGAGTAGTCAAAACTTCCTTTAACTTAAATCTCAGAATAAATTTTTTGCTATGACTCAATGACTCTGTGTTAATTTGGAGAATGTGATAATGATCTACAGGTTGTACAACTGTATGGAAAATAACTCCCAGAAGAGCTCTGCTTACAGCCTGATATATATTGCTTTTTCTTGGCTTTATCTCTTCAGCTGATTTCTTCTTCCTTATAAATTTAATCTGTTGCTTCAGTGGCTTTTCTTCTTTTGAGACTGCTGAGCACAATGTGGATGGAAACTTCACATGGAATTCCAGCAAGCAGTGCAGAGACCAGGAAGTCCACAGATGGTGAGATCTGAACCTGGCACTACCCGAGGAACCAAGCCTGTTTGCTTTGTACTGGATTTCCACTGATGTCCAGAGGATGGTGCTACTTGTCTTGTTAAGAATTTTCTGTCTGAGTGAGAACTGCAGAAAATCTCTCTGCTATTGTGGCATCGTCTGTTTGTCAAAACCAGCTGGGACCCTCATTCCAGAAATGAGAAGTCAATTACAGCAAATGTTGTCATCTGCCTGTTCTGATTGGTTAAAAATGAGTTTCAGTGGTTTTGGTGGGAAATTTGCATTAGGAATAAAATTCAAACTGGGACATGCCATTGAAGTGGAAATTGTAATTCAGTATAATTTTCTCTTTGTTTCCAGCAGGCCAAAATTCTTATGAGAATGTGTTTTCCATAATACACTGTAGCAAGGGACAGCACTACCTCAGGGTAGTCTGGTCCAAATATATCTTCTCTTGACCACAATGTTGTCTTGAAAACTGTTGCTTATAACATAGGATGAGGTGATATGAAATTAACTAATAATAAGTTGTAGAAGATTTAGGGAAAATACTTTTTTAATGCAAATCCATTTCTTTCACAAAACCTGTTTTTGGTAAACACTGAAGTTATAACAGCTTTGGCAATTTTTTAAGATTCCCCTTTATGTTGGATGCAGTCTGTGGAGAGAGGAAGCAAGTAAGCCAGTTCTGTCATCCCCCTGGAGTCTACTGGTAAGTGATGTCAAGGATAAAACCAGAAAATATAAGTTTCCTGCCTCTCCCTGACTTGGGCCATCAGCTGTTGCCAGACTTAACCAAAATCCATGACTAAAAATAGACTGGACACATGAGGCTCTCATTTCCGGTGGTTGAAGGGGAACCAGCTGTGGCCCAAATCAGTCTATCCGCTCTACGAGGCTTGGGAATGTGCTGCATTTGTAAGTGATGTAAAATGAAATGGGTGGATATTTCAACATATGCACTACCAGTGGGAAGCACCTCCTTACCTGGAGTGCCTTTATAAGAGGGACTCTTTGGTCCATGGGATATACCCGGGCAGGATCCCCGGGATGCAGAGCTGTGGTGAGGGAACAGGACCTTGGGATACCAATGGCTCCCCCCTCCCTCAGGCCAGACTTGGAAGCCTGATGCTTCAGCAGGGTATCTTTGGACTCGATAACAGTCCTCAGGATCCTCTAGTATTAGTTGCTCTTAGCTGTAAACCCAATGACTGCATTTTGTATTCCTTTCTTTCACTCTCATATAATTTTCTTGGAAATCCTTAGGAACCACCAAGCTCTCCCTGAGCTGCAATGAGATCAGAGGTGAACGCAGTCATTGTGTCCCTTAGCTTCTCCTTCATTCTTGCTCGTTCCCTGCATACAGCTTTCTCTTTTCCTCCAATTTCAGGAACATATGTAAATAATTAACTTACAAATTATGCAAGCTTATCACACTATATCCCAACAGATGGAGAAACGCCATTAAGTTGATTTGTTCAGGCAGCCACATGCTAGACGCAGACCCAGAAAAAACAAGGAAATGAGGAGTTGCTGCTGTTAATGGCATGTAGCTGTCTCATGGCTGCCACTGATGCAAGTGGCATTACAGCTCATTTACTGTAATCTTAACTCTGACCCACCCACACCTTTCCCCACACCTCTTCCCCCATCAAACAGCTGCTGTGAAAATTTATTTCTACTGCAACAGAGCAATGAGGTCGCACCATGTATCCAAACTGTAACCCAGCTGGTTCATGTCACCCCATCAACAGCACTGAGATGTGGGCATCTCTCCAGTCTTGCTCTCAGTAGCTGCTTTAGAAGCACTGCATCAAGCATAGCTAGAGATTGTGTCTGATCTGCTTGACACCTTGGCTTGGTGAACTCATATAAAAGCTTCACTCCATAGTAATAGTGGTAGGTGTGAGACAAAGGTGTTCTAGTGCTCAGAAATTCTCTAGCCCTGTGGTGTGCAGGGAAAGGGTTCTGTAAAATGCAGATGTCACTTAGGTTAGGAAGAACTGCCAGCTAGAACAGAAGAAAAAATGGGTTTCATTTTTTCAAACCAGCTTGCACAGAGTAGCTCCTGCTAGAGAAACAGAGAAATTGCAGATGGGACTATAGAGAAAGCAAACCCATTTGCTGTTGTATGTGATACAGACAATGGTCAGATGAGAAATGTATGCTACAACAGTTCTTGTGCAGCACAAACATTTCTCTTAATTTCATTAGCCAAGGGAAATCAGTGGATCACTGAGGTAATCAGGTCAGTCGCATGTAAATTTGAAACCTGTCCCTCGTACTTGATGGTGAATAGAAGAATAATGCAACGCTTGGAAACAGAGAAATTACTGCTTTTTAACAAAAGGGTGCTATAGGGCTGGACATCCAGTATTTTTTAATGGAAATTATGCCAGGATGCCACAGCATTATTGTGCAGATACCCAGTGGCTTTTCACTTGCTGACTTTGGTGTCAGCTGCAAACTAGTCACAGCAGATCCCAGCTCAGGAGGATTTTCTATGCCTCTTACTGTGGGCTGCATAAGCTACTGTGACTCTGGTACTGCTGCTAAGCTGCTTCAGACCACTCCTGGGTACCCAGAACATAAGTAAGTGCCCAGGGGAATGGTGCCCTTTGCCTTTGCTATGGCCCTTGAGCCAAACCTGAGGATCTTATAACTGACCAGCACCTCTGCTCTGCACTTACACTGAGTGCTGGGATGGGTGTTTTGTGTAACGAGTTTTGTGTCTTTGTTTCGCGGGCTAAAGCTGAATTTCTGAATACCTGTCTCACAGAGGAGATTTGTGTCCTACACTCAGGAATTTTCTTTTTTCTTTCTTTTTTTTTTTTTTTAAGTATCTTTCACTGGAATTGGATTTTTTCTTTTTCTTGCTGGAGTGGTCTGTCTAGTGCATTCCCCTCAGAAGGCAACAATGTCTTGGCAGGAGAAATTGTGGAGCTCTGAAAGATCTTTCTGTGAGTACATGTGGGCAGCGTTTGCAGCCTGTGGCTGTTTTCTGACATAGAAAAGCTGCTTATCAAAGTCTTTTCTTGGCTCTACATGACTGCTGCTAACACAAAATCAAGCCAGTAAGAGTGTTTCACTGCTTTGGAGATACCTTATGTGTTCATAAACAGTCTTTGTGTGGGATTTTGAAGTTCTCCACAGTTTTAGACCCAATCTGGGTCCTGTTAGATTTCTTCAGGATTCTTCCCAAGGGTTTTCACTCTGACCACCTGTGAGAAATACTTGTGCACTGTTTACTTCTTTTCTTTCTCACTTCATTTTGAGGGCTATATAAAACTTAGGCAAGTATTGCCAGATGACTATCTGATCCCTTCATGATAACTCACCCAAAAATTTACTGTTTCCAGGTCCACAGCTTTTGTACTCATTTGACATAGATTTACTTACCTCTCCTCCAAACTCCTTTTCTGATAGGAAAGCTTTCCTCTTATGGTTTCTATTTTGCTGCTGAAACTCTGACATTCAGGGGCCATCTGGAGGGACATTGATCTGGTCTTCACCCCATTCTCTGCTGCTGCCATCCCCCAGCTGTCCTATTTTCACACCTCCATCCCAGCATACAGCACTTCAGGGGCATCCCCAAAATCCTGAAAAATCCCACTTTTTCCCCTCCAACTTGTCCTATTGTAACAGGATATTGCTATTTGCTGTAATTAGTACACTAAGTGTCAGGGCTGAAATGCCAGTGAAATTTCAGCTCTTGCTGGGCATTTCTGTTCTGCTGTTGTCAGAATTGTAGTAAGGTGATTCACTGTGTCATCCCGTGCTGGACCATCCTCAGCCTTCCTCCTTAGTGAGACGCACCTTTGTGTCTCTCTTGTGCAATGCCTGGGTTTTGCTGTTACTAGATAAGTTACACTGTCATTACTCTGTGCGACTGGGGCAGTGGCTTTATTGAGATATATTCCAGGCAATATTTTCAATATAAATATTTGTGGGTGGAATTTCAAATATCATCTAGGAGCACAAATCCTGCTAAATGTCAGTGTGATTCATATTTCTATAAGAACATTAGGAAATGCAGCTCCACACGTTAATAATGACAAAAACCTGTCTGTTGCTGTGGTTTGAGAAGACAGCAGACTAATAGGAGGTTCCCTAAAGAATAACCTTAACCTCAGCTTGGGCTGTATGTAGGGCTATATTTAGCTGAGAATCAAGTACATTTTTAAATTCTAAATTTTGAAGTTGCAAAGTAGCATTTAGAAAAAGAAAGAAAGAAAGAAAGAAAGAATGAAAGAAAGAAAGAAAGAAAGAAAGAAAGAAAGAAAAGAAAGAAAGAAAAGATGTATTATTATTCCTAGCTTTTATTCAGTATAAAACCCTACCGCTTTTGAGATCTTTTCCCAAAGCTTTCTTTTTAGTGCAAGATACTACTACTTTTTTAAGCCTTTAAGCTCTCTTTTCAAATGGCCTCATGATTGCCATTCTAAGAAGAAAGAGAAATATTTGCATATTAAAAAAAGTATAAATGATGGTTGCTCACAATGTCTGCATCCACAGCAAAAGTCTGGAAAAGAAAGAAAGAAAGAAAGAAAGAAAGAGAGAGAGAGAGAGAGAGAGAGAAAGAAAGAAAGAAAGAGAAAGAAAGAAAGAAGGAAAGAAAGAAAGAAAGAAAGGAAGAAAGAAAGAAAGAAGGAAAGAAAGAAAGAAAGAAAGAAAGAAAGAAAGAAAGAAAGAAAGAAAGAAAGAAAAGTATTTTTTCTGACTCACTGTTTAAATGATAAAATGTCCATTAATAAACTCATATTATAGAATTAATAATTCTAACCTTTTCAAAGGGTTTCCATCATTCCAGATCTTGCAGCTGGTGCAATTACAGTATGGCATAAACATTTTGCTAGGAAGTTTGATTTAATCATAGGAAGACTTTCTGTAAGGTCAATGCTGTAGTACAGAACTTATGTTTTTCAGGCATTCACTTTAATTACAGTTTTGGTTTTGTGTGAGGCCTGACTGATCTTCATGTCTTATGTGAAGTCCCTCCTGTACCAGTGTTAGAGAGATAACTCTCTGCTTAGAAATACTGAATCTGGGATCCAGTGCTGTCTCTGGGACAGCTCCAAGCTAATATTTTTAGTGTGTTTTTGTTCCCTCAGTGGGTAAGACTTCCTGTATCTGGTCATGAAATGGCCTGGAGGTGGGAGTAGCATGTTGTAGAGGTGTCACACGTGTAATAAAACTCAACTGGATCTCATATCCCAGGTGGTGCCTCCCTCCTGCGCTGAGACCCTGTCCAGCCAGTGCAGATGCCTGGTGGATCTGAGACACCAGTTGCTTCATGTGAAGGGGTCACTGGAGAGGAGCCACATCACTGTCCTCTTTATGCATGAGATAAGAATCTGCCAGGAGTGAGCTCTGGGAATCTTGGTGCCTAGTGGGTGAGATTGTGGCAGAACTGTGCTTTGATTCTTCCCCTCTGTCCTAGAACTCCTTTACAAAACCACCCACT
>NW_020955824.1:1257094-1259192 GCF_003031625.1 Empidonax traillii | reverse complement strand
TCTACCTCTTGGGCTTAATGGATTAATGTTCTGTCCAATGCAAAGCATGACCTCAGCTGTTGGCCACTGTTGGGTCTTAATTATTGGTGTGTTTTAATCTTCATTTCTCATACTCTGCAGTTAAAGCCATTCATAGAAAGGAAGGTAAGGAAGTAGACTATATATATTAGAAGGTTTTGTTTCTGGATTGCGTTGGTTTTGGTTTTTTTAGGTTTTTTTTTAGTGTATACCAAGCTTGATGTTTTAATTGTTTTCTTTCACTTACTCTGTTCTGTAGTTCAAGTTACCTATATGAGATTTTCCACATCTTCTTGAAACATAGACTTACGAATAAATATGATGTTACTGCTTTGTTTAAGCAAGTATAAAATGAAGATACAAGGAAATTTTTTTCATTATTTGGTATTTAAACTATTTTTAGACATATGAGTTAAAAAGAAAGATACCTATTGAAAAGATATATGAATGGCTTTAGAGCTGATGGTGTCTTAGATAAGCATACTTGCACGAAATTCTAGGGTTTTTTTAAATTCATGCTTTATTTGTAGAGTGTTGTTTAATAATTAACATTAACAAGTCTAGTTATTGCATTTTTAAGTCTCTAGTTGTCTATAGTTTCAGACATCAGCTTTTACTTATGTATTAAACTTTGTCTTATTTTTCTTGTTGCACTGCTTTTATTTGTCAGTTTTCTCATACAAATAGTAAACTTCCCCGATTTTTTTTTCTTTTGTGTTTTTTACTCAGATACTTTAAATTTTCCTTTGTTTTTCCTTCATTCTCCTTTTTCAGTACTTGTAATATTTTACTTGCACATCATGTTCTCTCTTTAAGTGTCGGGTGTGAATAAAACAAGATAGCGATGAAGGTTTGCGGGCTCGCATAATTAAGGGCATAGAATATGAAGGTAGATGATTTGCACATTGGGTATTCTGTTCTCTCTAGTCATGGAATACTTTTCTCACATATGGGCATTTTTAAGTCAGGATCTATCCTCCAAAGCATGATTGTCATTGCAACTTCATTCTCTGTGTTTTCGTCTTATAAGCTTGTGTGTTTTGGTGATCACGTATTATATATACTGTTCTTTTTTACAAATATTTGAGGCAAACATGATTCTGTAACTGGGAGAAGTATCCCAACTAGAAAGGGACAGTGTGTGTGTTTATTGAGGAGGACCGTCTTGGCAGATAAAAGATTGTATGCATATACATATATTTTCTCCAAACTTTTTAATTTGCTTTCATTGTTTTTTGAAGTCCTTTCTGATGTTTCATGGTGAGTCTCTGAGGGAGTTTTCTGGAAGACAACAGAGTAAATGAACCTCAGCAACTTTATAGAAGTTTTGTCAAGGATCAGAGGTCTTTGTCCTGACCTCCTCACAGAATTAGACTTTAGTTACTTGCTATGTTCTTTAGTGATATACAATGTGTTTTCTGTAAAACCTCCATAAGTTAGAAGTTGTGTGCAGACAATTGCCTTAGCTGAGATCCATCTTTGCTATTTTTACTAGACTATTCTCTAGATTAACTGTCTACCATTCCACTAAGAATAATGTGGGGTGGTTTTTTGGTTGTTTGTTTTTGTTTGTGTTTTTTTTTAACTTTATGTTGGTTTGGGTTTTTTTAGAAGTCTTAATAGAAGTCTGCTTTTCAGTTTTAGGCCTTCTTAATATTTTATTGATAAATTTTGAGAAGCAAATCATCTGAGCCAGAAGTCTGTCTCTTAACTTGCATTTTCAGTGGATGAAAATATTTGGTTTTGTGCTACATGTAGTCTTCAAATCTTCAATACTGTAAACATTGGCATATGTTTATGGAGAACTCTTGATTTCTTTTTTTACTGGGTACACATAAAAGTTATTTAAAAACATAGTGAAACATTGAGGATGAGGTGGCCAAACACCAAATTTTTTTTTTCAGTGTGAATTTTCTGTTGACTTTAATCTGTCACTTGTAAAATCAAAACAGGAAAATAACTAAATCTTTGATTTCATTTTACTTTGTGTAAGGTTGCTGAAGAAATAACATGAAGTGCCATGTTTATCTCTAGAACCTGATTTTTAGTACAAATGTGTTTTATGTTCTTTTCATTTTTA
>NW_020955824.1:1229823-1254609 GCF_003031625.1 Empidonax traillii | reverse complement strand
CAGTGTGAATTTTCTGTTGACTTTAATCTGTCACTTGTAAAATCAAAACAGGAAAATAACTAAATCTTTGATTTCATTTTACTTTGTGTAAGGTTGCTGAAGAAATAACATGAAGTGCCATGTTTATCTCTAGAACCTGATTTTTAGTACAAATGTGTTTTATGTTCTTTTCATTTTTAGCTTGATACCTTTAGAAATAAAATTGATCTATCTAAGGAAAGTGTGAATGATGAAGCAATTATAAACAACACATATAATCCTGAAGAAGAGAGTCCGCGATTTACAAAAAATAAATTGAGAGAGAAAGCATCAATTGCAGAAAAAATAAACAATGATATTGTTAGTGGAGAGGAGAAAAAGCAACCAAAGTCAAACAGGAAGAAAAAGAAATCGCTGTTACAAGAACAATTTAATGAGGAGGAAGATTTATATGAAGCTAAATTGGAGAGTTTTGAAAAAAAGACTAATGATATTCCAAAGAAGAAAACAAAAAGTAAATCACAAGCAGATGTACTTCCTCAAGAAGGAGATAGAAAGATTAAGAATTCCTTGACTGAAGTGAGAAATGTAACTGAATTAGAAGACGAAGAGCAGCTAATTCAAGCTTATCAGTTGCATGTGGCTGAGGATGAGGCAAATGCAATTAAAAAGAAAATGAGAAAGAAACTTAAAGAACAGATGTCTGAATCTACCTCCACGGTTCAAAGCCATGAAGTTGCATTGAACAATGAAGTGGGCAAAAAGAAGAAAAAGAAGAAAGAAATAGCAGTTTTAAGTGAAGCTGAAACAAGGTATCATGATAAATTGTACACTGTGTGTCTGTGAACCTTAAGCAAAATGTTTCATTTTGTTTTAAGATAGGCAAAAGCTATCTTATAAATTGTTCATATTTCCTAAGTGATTACCTGGATGATTCTATTATGAAAAATTACTACCAGCTACTTTTTCAAAATTCTGTCATCATTAATGTTTAGCTCACAGAGTGGTTTTAACTTTTTTTTTTTTTTTTTGTATCTTCCATTGCTATTTGATCTGTGTTTTCTGTAGATGTCACTCTTAAGTAACTGAAGATAATTTTATGTTTTTTGTTTGTTTGGTTGGTTGGTTTTTTTGGTGTGAAGTGGTAGCCCTGATCCAGGTGAAGAGTATTAGCTTAGCTCTATTCACATGAATTGTTCTGCAATTGTCTGGAAATAAGGGGGAGGTGAAGGAGGGAGAGCAGTGAAAAAGGCAAGACCCTAACGTGGGGAGTGAGGAGTGTTGCATTTTCAACATAGACAGATGATAAGTTGCAGAATTCGAAGTGGATTGTCAATGGTGATGAGTAATTGTATCAATATATGCAGTGGAGTGCAATTGCCCTGACAGTAATTCATTACATTGCAGTGCAATGTCCATTTCTGAGCTGCAGCATCATCCAGAAGATGGCAATGAAAGTCAGTCACTTGAAAGACTATTTACTTCAGAAGGACAGACACTCAAGGAAAACATGGATAAACAGAAACCCAAAGCCAGGAAAGTTAAAAAGAAAACCAGAAAAGGTCTGCCAGCAAAATGTTGTAATAGTACCTACTTTGCTACCTGTTTTTTTTTGTGCTTCTACAGAAATGTTTATTCATAGTAGTAACACAGAAATTGCTTGTTTCTCTAGTTGCTTAATTGTACTTTTGTACAATTTTGAGGCATATTTGTGAGGAAGTTTGATGTATCAATCTAAAATCTCCAGTATTCATTTATTATAAATACTTTGAGTTGAGACATAATTTCAAAAATGTTTATTTTTAAGCATACTATAAAACTACATATACACCACCTTTACAGTGGATTATTTAGATGCATATTCTGATTTTTTAGTTATTACTGTGTTATTTTTATTTACTTTACACCACAATTTTGACCTGATGGCTCAATTCAAATGTGAGAAATACTGTTTCATGCAATGCATAGTAAAACTGGAGAACTTGATTCCTCAAATATTGTGGAGGCCAAAGTAAGAAGTTAGATTTTTAAGAAAGGAAATACTGAAATTGATGAGGAGTATGTATCTTGATATCTATCAAGTATAGTAGTCTCCTTGTAACTTGTAAATGAAGAATTTCTGAAAACAGTATTTGATATATTCAGGGAAAAAGACACATGGAGAAAGCATCAGTTTCTGCTTGCCTTGTTTTTTTGTTTGTTTTTCTTAAAATAAACCAAACAAAACCAACTACAGGCTGTAGTCTAGAGCAGGCTATTGAACTATATGGATTTCAAGTCATTGTGGCACAGAAGAACCTGTGTCAATCAAGAGGAAGACCTTGATTGATTTAAAAATGAAAATGTTTGTTAATAGGAATAGATTATATTCGTTAATATGTGTTTGTGTGTATGTTCGTACGTGTTAAAAATGCTTCAGATTTTATAATTTTATTGTGACCTATTACATAAAGAACACTTTAAATATTATTGCTTTGCTATTGTTTGATAAGACAATACAGAGCGTTTTTATTACTTTGAGGTTATTATGTTCCACTAGTGACAGTTTGTTTACTTTGTTCCTATTTCTAGAAGAAACCACAGAAGTTGCTACAGAAAATGATGAGGAAATGAAGAATTCAGAAATTTCTACTCAGTCTAAATTTGGTTTTGGTGATGATCTGATTTTGGGAGTTTATATCCATCGATGTGACCGACTTAAAACTGATTTCCTGATATCCCATCCTATAGTTAAAATCCATGTTGTTGATCAGAGAAGTGGTTTATATGTCAAAAAGGATCATAGGTGACTTTTAATAAACTGTTTCTATTATCATTGTTTACAATAAATAGGTATACCATTTCCTAGAAAATTAAATATAAAAATGAAAACAATGAGCAATTTTAAGCTTGGATAGTCATTAATTAGTTTCCATATCCATGATAATATATATATGTATACCTACAATAAATGACAGTGGTATTTTGGCACTTTTAAATGCTCTGCACTGCTGTATTGCTCTCAAGGTTCCCATATTTGCAACGCAGTTAATTTTGTATTCTTTCCAGAGAGAAAATTTCTTAAGTCTTAAAAATATGTAAAAGCCAAGATTAGAATAAGTAAAGAAAATTCTTGCAGTATAAATAGCACCTGTTTTTTTTATTAAAGAACTTCTAAAATCCTGAAATAAAGTTTAGTTCTTTGTATTTTTAATTTCTTCAGTTATTTGTTTCCACTGTCATTATGCGTCATTTTCCTGAAACTCAAATTTTAACTGTGTTTAAGCAGTAGGCTCTACCATGATCATTATGTATAAATTTGCTAACAGTAACTTAATGGTTAGGATTTTGAACTTTATCCTGCAGCATTTCTATATACATTGCAAATTGTCTTAAATGTTTGGTGGGTTTTTTTCTAGAATCAAAGAAATAGTTTGCTTTCAGTTATTGAAAATACTGTTTTGCTTGAGGTTTTTGTTTTTGAAGTGCTCTAACAATTGTAACTCTCTGAAAATTTTCAAACAGCAAGAGGGAAGTTTCATCTTATGAACAAGAAGAAATAGAGCACATTCTTCCTATTATGACTCAACCGTATGACTTAAGACAGTCTAAATCACCAGTTCCAGAGTGGGAAGAACAAGTAATATTTAATGAGCGTTTTACTTATTTTACCCAAAACACTGAAGCAAACCCCCAAGTTATCCTGTTTTTTGAGGTAAGGTTAAATATTTTGCATGCAGTTTATGCATATTCTGATTTTTGGTTTGTTTCTTCAGCATTATATATTTGACTGATTCAGGTGTTTTGTTTTAGTTAGAATGGGTTAATAGCATAGCCTTAAGATACAGAATTAAGTGTTTTTTCATAGAAAAAAAAATCCTGTTAAGGAGTACAAAAGTTATTAAATCAACCATCAAACTTCTGGGAAAGGCTGGTAAGATATGAAGGATACAACTTTTTTCTTTTTTAATGCAGGTCATAAATATCTATCAGGTAAATTCATAAGGATCTGTCATTTCTAATTGTGCACTTGCCTGGTTTTGTAATTTCTTAAAATTGAAATCTGTTTAATTTAGTGAATTTTACCTAGCGTATTTTCAGCAATTTTTTTTTTAATTACCATGAAGTTCATTAGAAATACATTTGTATTCCTGCTGACATTTCTAGGTCCTTGATTCTCTAAGTATGGATGAAGTGAGAACGAAGTCCGATGTACAAATTCAGGAAGGTCGTTACCGAAAAATTTGTTGGGCATTTCTAAAGGTATAGTAAATATTTAATTAAAGAAGCAAAAATTTATAAATATTTTTATCTGAAAATCTCTTACTGTACTTAGTAGGAAAATGTTTTTTTTTTTTAAATATTACCAGCAACAGAGATGGGAGAAAAAATCCTTGCTTGGCCTTCTCTCCTTTCCCTCTTCTTTTACCCCATAAAATCAACACATTAACAAGCTTGACAATAGAAAGTATGTGGTTTTTAAGAAAGTATAGAATGTGTAAGATTTTGTTTTGTTTTGTTCATAAAGTACAGGGAAAAGTTTTCTCTTAGGGTTTTCTGCGTGTTCATGTGATTGTGAAGAAAATGACAAATCCACTGATTTCTGTACCTCAGCTGTTCCGTATTCTAGCGGCATTTTTAGTTGTCCAATCTTTGAAAAGACTCCCTAGCCTACTTACAAATTTCCTCTCATTTTTAGTTCTGGCATTTGGAATGCTGTGACAACTGATACACAAATGAGGCAAATGTGAGATACTGGTAGCTTAGTCAGCAAATCTATATATACACCTTTTTACGCTTTTAGGGTAAAAGAGACTGGAATGTTCATTAAGAGCTGACAAGCTTTAATTTCCCTGGGGATTGTTAATTTACACCTGCCTGTGTGGATGGTAATCATTGAGCATGAGAAATACAGGAGAAGATAATGGACTGCAAGTTTAGATGAAGAGAGAGGGACCTTCCTATCAGTTCAATATGGAGATTCCTCTGAGCTCTGCCCAAGATGAATCTACTAGAAACAGAAGTCTGGCATACCGTATCTGGGTGTATAGCTGTGCATCCAGGCATTCAGTACAGCCGACTCCTGAACAGAGGAAAGGATGAATTTTCAGCATAAATGTGAATAATGTTGGCCTGTTCTTCGTTCTTACTTGTCTATCTGCCTTATCCCTTCATCTGTATCAGTCGAGGTAAAGTCCTGAAAAACCATAATCAGTGTTAATGACGGTAGGTACACTTGTTCTTTAGTTCAATAGAGAGAACTCGTGTCTCCTCTGAAGTTGGAGATGTCATGGCTTTGCTGTATCTTCTACTCTGAACCAAAGCCATAGCAATGCCCTTTGTTGCAGCATTCAAAGGAAACAAATTTGGAAGAGGCTCTTTGTAGACTGGCAGTCCTTTGAGATATGGTTGATTTTAGCAAGTAGTAATTTAAAAAAAAAAAAACAGAAACAAAACAAAAAAACCACAAAGCAAAAAACCCAAACAAACAAAAAAAACAAAAATAACCCCCAAGTGATACTACAGAGGTCTTCCCACTTACAAGATATTACTGCCATGAAACATCTTTCAAAACTAGGCTGCTATCTAAGCTTTAATCTTAGTGATTTGATCCTTGGGGCATTTAGTAATGTTAAATTCATTACCACTTCTAGGGTTAGTATATTTTTGCAATGGGCAGTGGATTTCAAGACTTTATACTGTAGCTAAAATAATAGAAATTATCTATTATTTTATTTTGTTTATGTTAACCTCTTTTTCCTCTTTCCTCTTATTAATCACCCTTCCAGCTTGTAGGTGCAAATGGAGTTCTAAACATCGGTGGAAAACTTCGTCTGCAATTATATTACCCACCTTCAAGGTCCAAGTCACGTTCAAATGTTGTTGAGGTTTATGACTGGTGGGCAAAATGTCCTAGAAATCGTTACCCATCAACTTTATATGTAACTGTAAAAGGCATAAAACAGCCAGATCATGTAAGTTAAATATATAATATATGGATATGTTTAAAAATACGCAGACATATGTAACTACTGAGAGCATGTGCATCTGTGTTTGTATGCATGGATATAAAAACTGTGCTTGTATGCAGTACATAAAATACATTATAAGAACATTGCATCTCAAGATATAAACTCAGCCCTTCATAGTTATTTTTGAAAAATAGGCTTACTTTCCCATCTACAACTTTGAGTATTTTGCCACTGACAGTCAGAAAACTTAGAAGTAATTTCTTTAAGAATAATGTTCCTTCTCATTAGGAAAAATGCCCTTTTAAGTCACTGGACTCCTGGAGGTGTGTAAATTCTGTGAAAGAAGATATAAGTCACTTACCTCTGATTCCCTGCACGCAACATTTATTAAAATAATAAATGTTGTGAGTCTTCCTTTCTTCTTTGCAACACTTGAACATACACAATGCTGGTAAATATCTTTTGATATCAAGAGTGAACAACACTGGTGGTATGTTTTGATATCAAGAGTGGATCTTGTTACTGAAGCGGTATTTTGTTTGGAAGGTAGAAGGTTAATGTCACTAGAACTATTTACATGCTGAAATGCTTTTTTTATTGTTTTTTTATTCAACATCTCTCAGGTAGTACAATACAAGAGTATTACTAATTTTCACTGACCTGGATAGTTACTGAAAATAGAAAAGTATTAATCATTTGATAAATGTGTGATATCGTCTGATTGACACAACTTTAGAAGTTTGGATTACTTTCTGACTTCCTGATTACTTTAAATGAAATTTTTGCAATGCAGTTTTTATGTATTAAGACTTTTCCAATCTCTGTGCTTCAGATGTAAAAATGCAATACATTTGAAGTTAAAATCTTTTCAGAAATTATATTGTTCACTTGAAAGATATTTTTCCTTGATACTTAGTTTTGTTTGCTTTAAGGTTGCTCCTTCTTTTCGCTCTATGATAGCTGTTCAGCAGGAACAAACTAATACAGCACAGTCTGAGCTCCAGAGAGAGGGATACGAACCTTTTCCAGAGGAGAAAAAGGAGCCATTCAAATGGTCAAGATTACCGGGACAGGTGAAGTGTTTTGCTTTGGTTTTTAAAGGAAAATAATTTAAATAACTACTATATTTTTCTAACTGATTTTATAGTATAAGTATTATGAAACTAGTAATTAATTAAAATTAAGAAAAATATTAAAACATTAAAAAAATCTCATAGATAGCAGAGGTTGCCTAATCTTAACAAAGATGGTTGATTTAACAATTTTTTTTTTCCCGGAACAGTCAAGTGTTTTTATCTCCAGAATTCTCTAAGAATTTGAAAGAGTAGGGTTATTCGGGTAATTGAAGTACGACAGGAAACCTGTTCTCAGATTTCAGCTTGATTGTAAATATATTTTCTTGAGATTTTTTTGTTTGTTTGTTTATTAAAGTTATTTTTACAGTATAACAGAAAGAACTTATATTGAAGAACTTTCCTAAGAATGTTCTTGCTGACTTCAGCACCTAGATCACTGTACTCTAGATCACTGTAGCTAATGAAAATCAGCAGTCATAAAATGGGAATATTTTTGCAACTATATATAGAATGTCCATGCAATGATTTCATGTGATTTTGCAGAACGGCATTTACATGAGTTAATGATTCTGTAAAAATTCAAATCATAACATAAAGATTTGTTAAGAAAGAATGATAATTTTTGTTTTGGCTCCCTACTGTAGTTCTTGTACAGTTCTTTCAAAAAGAACACTTACTACTACTAATAAAATAGTAAGGAATAGATTAGTGTTTTTACAATGGGAATTTTCTTACCAAAAATAGCAGGATACCTGAAAGTTGTATTTAGGTTAAGTATGTTCCTTTGTTAGCTTGTTTATGCTTAGACTAGTCCCTGGGCATATTGAAAAATGGTAGCAACAATGATGCGTTTTGTGATGTGCTGTGTCTTGTGAAAAGGTTTCAGTAAGGTTAGCATGCTGTGGCATGTCTGTTTGCTAAAGAATATTTGAAATATACACTTGTTTAAAAATTAATAATGGATCAAAATTATTTTTTCCTTTTTATACATTTAAATTCCTGTTTTACCATTGAACCTATCTTTGTAAAGATAAACAGTATGTCTGTATCTGTCTCCATAAATGTATAATATATTATTTTTCAAAAATTTTCTGGAGAATTATTTATTTGATACATGAATTAAATATTAAATTTATTTTATATGTGAATTAGATCTACATGACCTGTAAATATTTTTTTCTGAGCTGAATTACTGATTCAACATATTAATGTTTTATTTTAGAGCAAGGTTAAAAGCATAAGAAACCTTAATTGCATAAATAGTTTTTAACAAGATCAATAGTGTATATACAGTTATTTCGTAAGTAGATCTATTTGTATACTTTTAAATGAATATAAATCTATTCACACTCATTTTTCATTCCGAAAGGTAAATCAGGTTTAGGTTAAATAATCACATAGCTATTGTGGATATTTTACTTCACCTTAAACTTTAAATGTAGTGGTTGAAGAAAAAGCCCTTGGATGAAAAAGAGGGAAATATTTTGAGAGAAAGGAAAAGGGACTGAAATGTCTGTGCAGTTTTTTCAAAAGTTTCATCTCTGCTTGTGTCTTTAAAAGTCAGGTATGTAAATACAGATGAAGAATGCTAAAAGTGATTTGGCAGGCCAGAGGTTTGAGTGCCTGTGGTTGGACTTTTGAGTTCATTAAGTTACTAAAAGTTGCACTTAGACCCCCTAAACAAGCTTGACTTACAGTCTAGCTCCACAGTTTACATCGCTGATGATAAGCATTATTAAGCACTTCTTAAAATTGAGGGAATTGTTTTAATTTTAAATTTTCTTAGGTTTTTAAAACTTGCTAATGGTTTGTAATAACAGGGCAGAAACAAACATACAGACTAGGTCTGAGTTATGCTGCAGAATCGTCTCTGTATATAAGGTTGAATTTTTCTTTAAAATTCCATTAAGATGTTACCAGCTTTTTAAAACTTATGTATGTCAGTAGCTAAGAATGTGTTTTAAGCATTGGATAGTTAATATTCATACTATTCTTCCCTGAAAAGCTAGGCTTGCCGCATACCGAACAAGCACCTGTTTTCCCTGCGAGGTGGAGATATGGGCTGTTTCTGTGTTCGTTTCTCTCATGATGGGAAAACTCTGGCAGCGGCATGTGCAGGAAGGAATGGCTATCCCATTGTTTGTAAGTTTAAATATGTTTTGTGTCATTTCTTAAAATTCATGTAGTCTGCAACTGAAGGTTAAAAGATGTATTTTTTAATTGCGCTTTTTTTAGGGGTTCTGTTTTATTACTGTGTTTTGCAAATTGGTATGTGCATTAAAGAGCATTGAGGAAAATGTTCTTCTTTGTTGATAGGACTAGAACTGGGTTTTCATACATGGTTATATGTATGCAGTTTAATGATATGAAATGACACTTTCTGCGTAGAGATCTAATGGAAATACTAAATCAATTTGCAGAAGAAACATTTTTTGATAACAATGTTTTAAGTGAAATAACTTTTCAGCTCCCACCTTACACAATTTTCATGTAAGTTTTTCTCCTAAGCTGTCTTGAAGGTTAGATGCCCAAATGTTGTCATCATCTCCAGATGGACTACTGGAAACTGCTGTCTTCCATGGTCCTGTTCAGTCATAATACAAATATTCCTTATTACTCAAATTTGGGACTGTTTCGTCAGGGTATCTTCAATTGCATAGTTCTTAAACCTTCCATAAGAGTTTTGAGATTTAGAGAGAACAGTCTTTTAAGTTTACACAAAATACATGTTTAAATGCAAGGAACGATAAATCTAAATTCCTTTATTACACAGCCTCAGGAAGTGATCTCAATGTTAAAATAATTCAAAGATTGGTCAAATAGCTATCAAAATTTAAAAAAAAGAAAGTATTTAATCCTAATCTGGTTCTAATGACTTAAAGCAAGTAAACTGTTTCTTAAGGGTTAAGACACTGTGACATTCATGAACCACTAGATGGAAGTAGATGCTTGCTGTCCATGCACATCTAGCAACTATTTGATCTTGTTCTTTCAAAATGAGAAGATAAAGAAAATGAGTTGAGTTATGCTAGCAGAAAATCAGCCTAAGATTAGACTAAACTTTAGTAGCTACATATATTTGACTATAAATACTTAACAATACTTTTATTTTTCTATTTAAACTTCACTAGTGTATGAAATTCCTTCTGGACAGTTCCTGAGAGAGTTTTATGGTCACCTTAACATAGTATATGATCTTTGTTGGTCAAAAGACAATCAATACCTTCTTACTGCATCCTCTGATGGCACTGTCAGGTCAGTATGATGATGATATTCTGGCAGATAGCATCAGAAGAAGAAAAGAAAGAGGTCCAATTCAATGTCTTACTGAAAACTGTATTATAATGTTTTAATTAAAGATTTAATTATGATATGATTACAATAATATAAAAATTGTGATTGGGTTAGACACTATATTTACTATATTGATTTCTAATATATATGTATTTGAAAGCAAACTTTTTTTCAAAAAACTATAGTGTCTAAATCTACAGTGTAGTGAAAAACCAAAAGGTTTTTCAATATTTCAAGACTGACACAGTTGTGATATTCAGTCCCTGGCGAAATTACCATACTATAAATGCAGTATTAATTTACAAATTTGAACATGAAGCAGTAAATTGAAAATTTAAGATTCAGGTTATGTGTATAAATTGACCACACTGCATGTATGTATGTTGGTGGGATTTTTGTTTTTGTAAACTTATTTAAATAATTCCACTTAAATTGCTGTAAATAAAATTTGATAGTGTTATTTCTTAAATTGAATGTGTACACATTTTCCTCTACAAGTAAAAAGTGTTCTTCAGTGCAGTGTTAATGTCAAAATACTAATCTGTTCAAAGTTTAAAAACCAAAACCTTCAAAATTAAAGAAATAAGTGAAAATATGGTTGTGACACTTTACAATTTTATTACGAGCAATTTCATTGGTTTTCATGGAGCTTTTTATTTTTTTTTTTTTTTTTTTTTTTTTTTTTTTTTTTTTTTTTTTTTTTTTTTGGCTCTTAAGATTCCTATCTGTTGTTTCTGTTATGCAACTCAGTAATGCTACAGGCAGTTGCGGAATTGAAATGCCAGAAGAATTGTTAAAAGATATATTGTATGTGTGGAACTGTTTTAGGTTTTTTTGCTGCTTGTATGTAGGCATAAAAAGACTGTTTTGAGAGCACAGCCCAATTTTTTTTTAATGTGGGAGTGGATTAAATAATAATTTTTTATATTGAGGTAGATATTAATTTGTCATTTATGTTACCTATAAGAAGGCCCAGCTGTTCCTCAGTTCTTGAATTTGTGGCATCAAGTTGAAACTGTACTGTCTCCTTTTCTGCGTGATGTGCATGGTCACTGTACAAGTTATTAGTTCCTGTATTTATTGTGCATTGCCTTAAGCTCCTTAAAAAGTTTCAGCACTCCATTGCCTTAAATTTATTATGAGTTTATTACTTGGATCATCTCTTGTACTGAATTTTAGGGCTGTTTGAGAACTTAAGTGAATTCTTCTTTATACGCTGTTTTCTGTTATCCTTGGGCCTTTACAAGGTTTAGTCCCACATTATTTGTGAGCAGTAAATTAATTTTTATGTTGTTTGATCAAAACCTTTCTAAAAGATAGGTAGATTCCTTGTGATCTTTCCGTATTAATTTGCAAATTAATTGTTGTGCTCTAAAGGGTTGCAGTTTTGTAATGAGGTCACCTCAGAATAAGCTTAGAATTCTTCAATAGCCACCAGAAGTGGTCACCTCACTTGGAAGGGTGTCACTAAAACAATTCAATTCCATAGTTTAACTGAGCACTCTGTTTAATGTGCTGCCCAACTGTATTTAATGATCCGAGTACTGTTCTATTCTTTGTGGACTTATCTTTGGGAACGGCTCAGTGATAAAACATATACCACCAAAAAGAAAGCACTAAGAAAAATCTGATCTTACAGCCATGGGTGTTAAAGGATAGGAAATAGATTAATAGTAAAAAGTGAATGTATGTGATGCAAACATCCTTGAGATCATGATCACTGTGTGGTTTGTAGTTACTATTTTAAAATGTTGAGGGTTTTATTTATATTTAGTGACCCTAAATGTTCCTTTGTGGGTTTTCTGTTCTAACTTTTTTTTAAAATTACTGATATCCAACAAGGTCTTAATTTAGTTATAACTCCTGAAAGAAAGAAACCAATCACTTTCATGGAATTCTTTATGTGTATTTAAAAATGTATAATGTATCCATTAAATGAGTAAGTAGTCATGAACTTACTTTGAAGACAGAGCACTATGTAAAGCAGTAAATGTTTCTTAATTTTTGTTACAAAGTATTGTATTAAAGGATTAGATATAGGTGGAACAAATTGGTAGGATAAAGGGGTGTTGTTAGGTGCTTGCAAGCATTTGCCTCTAGAATAGGGCATCAGTTATATCTGTGTGTGTGATTGCTTTATACAGTAGATATCCTAACTTTGTTTCCTTTTAAGAATGTGGAAAATAGAAATGCAGGCGGCATCTGCAGTGAGAGTTTTCCCTCATCCTTCATTTGTTTACACTGCAAAGTATCACCCAATTGCTGACTCACTGGTTGTGACAGGATGTTATGACTCAGTGATTAGAATCTGGAATGCAAATGTGAAAGAAATCCATGGGCAACTGCTGCAGGAGCTTGATGGTCATAAAAGTTTCATCAACACACTGTGTTTTGATGCAGAAGGTATGTAGTTAGTATTACTTTTTCAAATAGTTGTCTTTTTAATCAAAGACCAACTGTTACTAGTTTGCTTTGTGTCATAGAGGCAATGTATTCTTCTTAGGAAGAGATTATTTACTGTGAGGATGATGAGACACTGTAACAAGTTGCCCAGAGAAACTGGAGATGTGCCATCCCTGAAGGTGTTCAAGGTGTTGGTTAAGGCTTTGATCTAGTGGAAATTGTCCCTGCCCAGGTCAAGGAGGTCAGAAGTAGATAATCTTCCAACCCAAACCATTCTATCGTTCTTTGGTAAAAAAAATGAGGTAGTATAGCTAGGTTGTGAGAATTCAAACACTAGACTGCAGAAGTGAAAAGGTGATGAACTTTTTGACATTGACAAAAGTAAGAAACACTGAGAGAAAAAGACAGAGATTTGACCATTGTGAGTCATGTTAACTGTTGGATTAACCTCTGAAAGTGAGTGATGTACTGACATGTACTAGTGAAGGAAGAGCTGAAGATGGGTGAATAATTAAAGGTACTTGGATGTGTTTGACTTTTTCTGGTAGTAATGGTAGCATTAGTTATTAGGTGGTTCATTTTTGGAGGTAGTCACTGAAGTAGATACTATGAAGAAGGAAAGCTGCGTTTTAATAAAGAATAAGTATTTGTGCTTGAAGAACAAGTGTTGGGTACCAGTTTTTTTCTTGTTCAAGATGTTCTTAGTGAATGTATAGGTAAGTATTAATCTATCACGTGAAGCTCATTAATCTATAAATGCTCACTTTTGGCTGGCTCTAGAATAGGAATAAAAATTAAACAAATTAAAAGGATATTCCACACAATATCTGATATATATGCTAAATCCAAATTTATGGTATCAGCTTATGTCATGCAATATGAGCAAAATGCATTTGCAAGTAGTATATTATAGCAAAAGAGATGGAAGAACTGCTCTTTGCCTGTTCACAAAAATTATGGAAAAAAGTTGGTTTCTTGTTCATACATTGTTTTCTGTATTAGTTTTTTTGTGTGGTGGTACTTCACTTATAAGACATTATTTCACAGGACAGCACATGTTCTCAGGAGATAGTTCAGGACTGATAATAGTTTGGGATACACCTGTCAAAGGAAGTTCTCAACACGTGTTTCAACACTGGAGGATCAATAAGGTATACAGGTTTCTTAAACTAGCATTGTAATTTTTATGTGAACTGTTCTAAGTCAAGTAATTTGATTTGAATTCAAGTTTTTTTGTACATTACCTTTTGTTTAAATGCAAAGATGTACTTTCTGTAAAAAATGGTACATAGGAACTGAAAGAATATGCTGTGATTCAATGACTTATTTTTTTTTAAATTGTTTTGCAGCTTAGTTGGGTTGGGCAGTAGAACAAGCTCCACAGGGAAGTGGTCACAGCACCAAGCTTGACAAAGTTCCAGAAATGTTTGGACTCTGAGGCACATGATTTGTTCTCTAAAGACAATAATAAAACAGACCACAGCCTTTACAAATCACCTTTGTTCATACCTTATAGGCCTAATGTTCAGTTGGTATTTCTGTCATCAGCTGAATTTTTTTTTTTAATTCAGTCACAACAGAATCTGCCTTGTGGTTGAGAAAAGTTGATGTCTAGGCTGTAATGCCTTAATATAGGAACAAAGTTTTCCCTTAATAAAGTAGAGTGAATTGAGAAAGAAAGGATAATGCAAGAGAAAAATTAATAATAATGTGTAGAAAAATTACTTTTAAAAACACAAGGTTATTTATTTTTCTTAATTTTCCTTCTTTCTGCAGGAAATAAATGAAAATGATATTAAAGGAATACCAATAAATCATTTGGAGGTTCATCCGAATGGAAGGCGTTTATTGATCCATGCCAAAGACAGTACCCTGAGGATTATAGATCTCAGAATGTTAGTATTTTTGGTGACACATGGATATTTCCTTTCTGTTTCAAAATTTACTTGGGGAAATAAAATATCATAAATGTATTAGGTGTGTAGTTGGGGAGGAGAGAGATGTCCTAATAATCAAGGATAGCAATATTAGGGTTAGGAAATGGTTTCAAAACACTACTGTATTACAGACCTTTTGTGTGATATTGGGTAAGTCTTTTAGAATAGAATATCCATAAATTACTAGATTACTTGAGAGCTTAAGGTGGCATGAAGAAGACAATGTTAGTCTAAAGATTGAAATACCTTTTAAAATGCAATCTAGGTGTGAAAATAACTTTGAAATTATAATGTTTATTTGTGTGTTAGTTTCTCATAGTTGAGACTCTGGGAATGGTATTTTTGCAATGAAAGAGAATGTGAATTTCATCATAAGTACTGAAAAATGCAATGATGTATGTATTATGGTGTATTAAGCAGTCTGTGAGATATTTTTACATACTTTTTGATGATTATCTAATTCTTAATAACTATTAAACATGATTCTTTAGTAATAAACTACAATAAAAAGCAAGGGGAATATACAGACTCACTTGAGTCTTTGACGTTGGAGAGTTACCAGTTCAACTCAATACTGAAATCACAAACAGCATGTTACTCTGAGCTTTGTACAGTTGAGTTTTTAATATCTTGAAGGATGGAGATTTTACAGTGTTCTAGTGTTCATTCACCCTCAAAAGACTTTTTTTCCTAATTTTAAGCAGAACTTCCTATATTTCAGTTTTGTCCATTCCCTCATGTCCTTTCACTGGGTGAAAGTTAGAAGGGTCTCACTCTAATCACTTAAATACATTGTTAAGATGCTCCTGAATATTCTGTTCTGGAAAGTCACATTAAAGACATGAACATGTGTCCTAAAGGTTTTATCCTTAATTTCATAGATATCTTTCCTCCCCTCACTATACAGAAAATCATCTTTGGAGGTATTTAAAAGATACATATATGTGGCACTTAAGTACAAAGTTTAGTGCTGGACTTGGCAGTGCTGGATTAGCTGTTGGACTCATGGTTCTTGAAAGTCTTTTCCAAACTAAGCTATTATGTTATTCTATTGGATTGAATATTTGAACTAGCTGAAGACTTTACAGTATTATAGTGCACTTATCCTCTTTTACTGTAAATGGTACGTTATAATGACCATGCTAGAAGTCTAAACTATCCACTCAATCAAAGCATGAAATCGGTGGATTAACAGAGCAAACCTGTAGTTTTTGAGGCAGATAGTGTTCTTCCATTGCTACTCTTTCTAAAAAGTACAGAATTTTAGTTTGAGAGGGGAAAATGGGCATTCATATTAATCTTTAGGAAAGGGCTAATGTGGGGTGCAATTTCACAATTATTTTAAGTAAGTTTAACAATAGGACACACCATCTCCTTGGGTCTTTCATGCCTTTGGCCGTGTATTCCTAGCATTTCCTTTTTATCACCTCTAGAGATCTTTTGATGCAGGGTAAGTCAGATCAGTGTGCTGATCCGACTGAAAATCAGCCTACAAATACAAATGATTAATTTTCATTTTAATCAACTATCTGATCTAACTCATCTGATAGCTGCCCAAACACTAGAGAAGAAATGAGGGAGAGCCTGGGAAAACAAGGGTGGAGAGGACAGCAGCAGGACTGCTACTTTGACCACAGCCCACAGTTACATTGGCTTAAGTCTATCAATAAACCACAGGGTCAGATACCCAGAAGTGATAATTTTACACGTCAGCATTAACTGTTCATTCCCTGCATGAGAAAAGAGGGGGTGGAGGTCACAGATCGTCACAATTCACTTTGATTGATAGCTTGTTGCTCTTAGCTTTCCTCTTTCAACTTGCTTTTTTGATCTTTTTGGTTAATACTGTCTTGTCACTTAGGTATGTGATCAGAGATTTGGTTCAGTCCTCTCCTTAGGGTTTCATATGCAGGTTGGTTTTACATCTTGCAGAGCTCTTCTTTTGACATCTCAGAGATACTATCTCTTTTTATTCACACAGCTAAAACTCTTATTTGGGCTAATACAGTCTTGCACTGTGATAATTAGGGAATACTTTTCTCATGCTTGCCAAATAGAATTGCATGTGGAGTGTGTTTATTTAGAATATTGTTTAAAATAATTTTCCTGTGGTATGAAATGCACTGCATTTCTCCCAGTATGATGTGGTGGACTATTGCCGTTCTTCTTGCCTCAAATTCTGTGTTGTAGTATTGCTGCTGTGTTAGTCTCCATGTTGAACTTTCATGTCTTTTTTTCTAGGCTATGCCTCATGTTTGAAATGGCCTCTTAAAAGCTGACTTATGCTTATTTCCATCCTTTTGTAGATTCTCTCCTACTTGATGCCTGTGAACTGTTTGACAGTAGATCATGATTACTAAGCTAACCAGTAGTGTCTCACTGGAAGAGAGATTAGGATACCTAAGCTGCAAAATAATATCAAAAATATTAATAGTAAATTAACATTTATATCTGAAATTTGTTGATTCTACTGCTGTTTTTCTAGCCAATGAGACATTAGTCTGAAGAATTGAAGAGAGCTGACAGATAAATTTAAGCACTCAAGCTCAAGAAGCATAACGAAAACTTTTTTGACAGAACTTGGAGTAATAGTGCCTATTTCCCCATTTTTTGCAAAGACCAGGATCAAGACACTGCAAACTACTACATCTGTATCCATTCTCTAGATCTGAGGATTTTCTTTTTCTACTGAAAGACAAGGATGTATGCTTTCATCTGTAATGTTAGGTGCATTATGAAAGTCAGGAAAAATAAAGGGTAAACACTGCACTCTGCAGAAGGTGCATATCTATTTGGGATGCAAGGTGTATTGGTTTTTCCGAGGAGTAGAGGGGGAACTGACACATAAAAAGTTACACTGTTTATTCTGAAAGTATCTGCTACATTTGTAAACTTTCTGTCTCTTTAGCTTGGCTACGAAGAAGTACATAGGTGCCACGAATTACAGAGAAAAGATTCACAGCACCTTAACGCCATGTGGCACGTTCCTGTTTTCAGGAAGTGAAGATGGAAAGGCTTATGTTTGGAATCCAGAAACAGGTAACTAATTATTTCATGGTCTAAAGCCAGATTTTCAAGGCTGAGGGGGAAATGATTTTTTTAAGCTTTATTGAAACACTTTTGATACGGAATAAAAGTTATGTACGATGTTCTTAAATCCTGAGGCTTTAGCTCCACCTTTTAAATAGCTATTAATAATCTCTGAGATTTTATTCTCTAGAGGAAATTAATAGAAGTAGCATTTGTAATATCCAGCAGGATTTGGAGCACCTGAAGCACAGCTTTTCGTATACTGCAGTTCTTTATATGAAGATCTTAAAATGGAATGCACAAAAAATGTTTTAGGTCAGATCAATTTTCTGTTGTGGGCAGGACCCCACCTCTGGTAGGCTCATTTACCAGCCAGGGCAGGAAATTATCTCCTAGACTGCTTCTTCTCTGCTGTGTTGCATTCCCAACAGACATCCGACAGGTTGCCCACAAGAACAAGAGCTGGCGATTTTGAGACATCTACCAGCTGCTTGTAAAATAATTCATCACCCTCATCATCCTGATTCCCGCCAGGATGTCAGCCTTGTTGGCCTTCCTCTTGATTCTGATCCACAGGCACTCAATCTTATCTTTACTGACTTCAAGTTCTACAGAGTCAAGAGAGTTTCCAACATATAGAGCCACCCATCCACCTCTCCTATCTTGCCTATTCCTTCTGAAGAGCTTGTAGCCATCCATGGCAGCACTCCAGTCATGCAAGTCATCCCACCACGTTTCTATGATGGGGACTATATCACAGCTTTCCTGCTGCACGATGGCTTCCAGCTCCTCTTGTTTTTCACCCATACTGTGTGCATTGGTGTTGTACATGCACTTGAGCTGGGCTGCTGATATAATTTCTAACTCTGGCTTTCCACCCTTAGGCTCATCTCTGGAGAATTTGCTCCGTGGTCGATAAAAAAATTCTGCCTGTGGCACCAGTCCTTTAGACACCTATTGTTAAGATGAGTTTTCCTACTCCTCATTCATCCCTGCTACTGCAGGAACTGAGGCGAACACTACCTGTGCTCCTGTCCCATTAAGTAATCGACCCAGCACCCTGAAGTCCTTTTTAATTAGCCTGGTACCTCTTTCATTAATGTCATCACTGCCAGTCTGGACTTTGTTATTAGTATGTTTTCACTACAGTTTGACTCATTTACACACTGTACTGGCTTTCATAGCGCCGTCATCTGAAGAGCTAATTTTATGTATATTTTTATATATATTTATATTTTTTTTTAATTCTGTGCTTCAACTTTCACTCCTGTTGTCAGTATTATATAGTTGAAATCTGCAGCTAAGATGGCTATCTCTGGTGCAATGCAAGCACAAACAAATACTGTGGAACGCCACCTTTCCAGAACTTGCTTATCAGAACAAGAGAACTCAGCTAACCTAGTGCATCCTCTGGGGTTTCCTGCAGCTATTGCAACTTTTATGACTTATTGAATTACTTAAAAGCATGCAATATTTTTTTGTCTTATGCCAAAACACTACTTTTCAATGAGGAAATTGTCTGAAGAATATTTATTCACAGTGTCAGACTCTGTACTGTTGTAATATAAGCTTTAACCGTTATTTTGTTGTATCCAATGTGTTTCAAATACATCTCCATGGTATTAATAAACATATTTCAATTCTGTAGGCGATCAGGTGGCCATATATTCTGAACTCTCTTTCACATCTTCCCTTCGTGATGTTGCCTTTCATCCACACGAACACATGGTGTCATTTTGTGCCTTTGGTCAAAACCAGCCAATACTTGTATACATTTATGATTATAAAGGTACAGTACAAATTTTCTTGATACACACCTGTAAATATTTTATTTTTTTGAAGCAATTTTTTAGTATTTGTACTTCTTTTGAGGGAAAAAGAAAACAGTCATTTGATGATAATACATACGTTTTTCCTGGGAGATTCCAAACAGAATTGAACATGATCCCACACAACCTGCTCTAGGTGCTGCTACTGTAAGCAAGGGTTTTGGCCTAGACAGTCACCAGAGGTCCTGTGTAACCTCAAGTTTCAATGTGCTATTTTATGTCATACTATGTGATTTTTACAGCACTTTTTCATCTATAGGCAGTGTCATACAAATATTTATAAGCCCCTTTTCAGTATCAAGGTGGATTATGGAGCCAGAAAGTACAATCATTCAGAAAATTAATGAATAGCTTAGTAGGAAGCCCAGTAGGAAGCCCAGTAGGAAGCTCAGTATTTTGTGCTGGCTATTGTTACAAAATGATGTTGAGAAGCTGTGTAGAATTGAATCAGACAGTATTGACTTTTAATAAACAGATATTAAATCTGTGGTGAAATTGTGTGAGAGAGAGGTTTATTCCCTGTGTTATATTAACTAGAAAATAATGATAAATGCTCATCTTGGATTTTTGGTATACAAAATAAAGTTTAGATTGTCCTTTAAGGGCTTTTCTAATAGTTGTGTTTAATTAAGGACATTTGCATCTAGACAGTAAATAATGTTAATATAAATTATGCGAGAATTCTTTTGTTTGAATTATATTTGCAGGGAACATAGATCTATAAAGCTAATCATGTCTTCATACACTGGCTTTTTCAGTAACATGTAGGAATAAGATTATTCATATCAAATCTTGGAGTCTAGATTATTTATCTGTTGAATTGGTTGACTTTTACAGGAACATTAAGTGGAATGACTTTACAATCAGTATTCAATGCTAAACTTCAATCCAGTAAGATATCTGCATTTTAGAGAGCAGTGGAATTTTTGGGGGCTGAAGGATTTCTTTAAAATTTTTTGACTGTTCAGCAGACAATGAGTCTTAAAAAAAGTCTAATATTGTAGTTTAAAGTAATATATATATATTTGTGTGTGTACGTATATATTTAGAGATCACACAGATATCACACTGGTAGTTGTATCATCTGACTGCTTAACTAAGTCACTGGTGACAGTAAGATTTTGTATAGGTTGTGTCATTTTTACATTGCCTGTTACTATCTTTTTGTTCCTTTTTTGGTTAAAAGCACCCACTTTGCTTTCAGAAAGTAGTCTTACTGCCTTAATGTTGAATGAGTTAATCGTATCGTAATACTAATTTTAGTCACTGACACGCTTTTTAAGACTCCAAAAGTGTGTGTTTTAGATACCCCAACAGTTTTATTAATATTCTGCATAGAACTTTTATGAAGAATTCTTTTAAGCTTTGTTGGCTTGAGACCACAGTACAAAATATTATAAAAGTCAGTTAATGCCTTCTGTGCCTGTATAATATGTCTGACAACTTCTGAAATATTGCTCAAGTATAATAAACTCACTTGAACTAGGCTGGAAAAAATGTGAAATGTACCTAGACTTGAACTTGGTGCAAGCTTTATAGTTTTCTTGACTTTGAAGAATTTTTGTCTTCCTATTCCCCCTGCTCTCCCCTCTTCCACCGCAAGTATTTCTGCATGAGGAACACTGTTGTACAAAAGCAATACAAAAATGTCAGTTCTGTGTGAGAGATTACTGAACACAGATAACAGAAGTGGGAACTGTCACCAGAAGAGTTAAGGGAAAATGGGGTAGTATGGGGAAAATGCCATGTCATTTTCAGGTTTTCCTTGTAGCACTTTTAGTACAGATTCTGATGGTGTTTGACTGAAGATATGGCTGGCAAAATGGCAGCAATCATTCAAGTTTTTTTTTTTCCCCATGGCAATGTAAGGCTTCACCTGACACATTAATATTTGTTATTTCTACAGTTGCACAACAGGAAGCTGAACTCGTAAAAGATCTCAGTTCATCAATTAACACAGCTGCCCCAAGAGGGCCACAGTTCTTTAGCAGTTTTTCTGAAATTCCTGTGCAAAAAAGCTTAGTGATGTCTCCGGCAGATCAGTTTGTCAGTGTTGCAAGAGCATCAATGAGAATGCAGAAGGTGAAACAAAAACTTGATTCTGTTTTGGTAAGTCAAATTTAATTAATTTGCAGAGCTATATAGTTTTCTCAACCAAAGTTCATATTCTGGGACTGGTATATGTAAAAAAACATATATGTTGTCATGGGATCTGATCTTCAGAAGTTAATATGTCTCTTGCTAATATTAATGCACCTGTAAGTAGCTCTTTAGAAAAGAGTAATCATAAAAAACTTATTTTTTTATCAAGTATTGATGACAAATGATATTTCTTGCTATTGCCGTTGCCATTCATACCTTTATATGATTTATTTCATAGATCTTTATGGCCAAGCTTCGGAATGTTCTCTCTCTTTTGTTTGTTTGGGGTTTTTTTCTCTATTCACCTTTAAACTTGTATGTGGCATAAATGGCAGGGATTTTATAGTGTAGAGGGCTGCAGAGGGCTGACCTCTGTGGGAGATCATGGTCTTTCCTGTCCTGGGCACGGCTGTTTCAAGCCAGCTCTGCAAAGGACAGTACAGAGGCACTGTACAACTGTAACTGGAGCCAAGTAGAACAGCATATGACACTGAAAGAAAACATACTGAAGAGAGGTTTGTACCTAGTAGGGACAGGAGACACCACAGAAGAGGAGAAACTCAAAGGAAAACATGTCAGGAGGCACAAGTGGAGGTACAGGAAGAGAGATAGGCACAAAAGAAGACACAGGAGGAGTCATGAAGGTGATGCAAGAGACACAAAATGATGCAGAAATGGAGATACAGGGGAGGCAACAGAGTAGGTGTGAAGGGAAAGACAAGATATGTGAGGACACCTGAAAGAAAACACAGGAGATGGTACATCTCTGAAGGGACTGCAACCTTTGGAAGAATCCGTGCTGGACAGGTACAGTCCCCAAGGGTATTTTATCTGGTGGAGGATCCATACTAAAGCACTTGAGAAGAGAAAGAAATAAGAAGAGTCAAAAAGAGCAAACCACTATACACGTAAGACCACTCTCCTGCACCACCATACCAAAGAGACTGGGTGTAACTAGTGGCAAATGCAAGGAGACTGAGGACTAGAAAGGAGGAAAAAGGTGCCTAAAGTGAAGTTGGGACAGACAAAGAGGGATGAAAAGTGTTTTCTTTGGGTGGGTGCTTGACTATATATCTTGTTTCTCAATACCTGAATTAGTAATTAAAGCCTTTGTAATTGGCAATAAATTTAATTGATATTCCCCAGCTTGAGACAATTTTACATGCAACAAGAATTTATAATGGACCTGAGTAGTACTATGAAATTATAATTTCAAAATGACATGAACTGCATTTGTGTTTGCACTTATTTTTTGGTTTTAAGTACTTTTGAGTACGTGTAGATTTTTTTATGTAGTTTTAGGTTTTGTCTTCATTAATAAGTAGTGAATCGCAAAAGAAGCAGATGAGTAGATGAAAGCAGTTGTTGCTGAGTTTGCTGTTGCTACTCTCATCTTGCTTTAGGGGTTTTGCTTTGCATTAGGTCTAGTCTTGTTCCCTGGACTTGACATCCCATTAGGCCTGTGCTTTGAAACTGTCCACAAGAAAGCTATCTCACAGTCCTTTGATTTTTGGACCGTGAACTCCCAGTGGACCCCTTTCTAAACCCCACATTGTAGCCCATGTGGATAACAGTAGCAGGTTGCTTCTGGCTTTGAATTAAATGAGGTCACAGACAAGGAAGCAAGCCTTGTTTCTGATTTCTGCTCATTTTGTTCCTACTCATCTACAAAGTGAACTCTGGTGCCTTCAGGTTGTTTATCAAAGAAGGACACAATATAGAGAGAATGGACCACGTAATCTTGTGTCTAGGACAAGTGTTCCTGGAAGATAGTTTAATCTTCTGCATGCCTTACTAGGAAAAAGATGGGGCTAATGAATTTACGAGCCACTTTTTCATTGCATCTCTTTAGTCTCAGATTAGCCAGGGGTTCTGAACTGTGGGAGACAAATCTGGTTTAGCAAAGCCACATAGATTTTCCCTTGAACCATGTAACTAGATGAAATAGATAAGCTTACAGCTGTTTTTGAGAGAATAACTTTCATCCACAGCAGTTTTGTAACCTGAGATTCCATTGCTCAATGACCAGTTTGGGATGAGTAAGTCCACTGTGAGCAGAGTCATGATCAACATTTTTGAGAGCATCCTCCAAATCCTCTACCCATGTGGGACATGTCAAAAAGATCATCTGGGTCTTCTCACCACGTGGGTTTCCAAACAGTAGAGGATGGTGGTTGAAAGAGTCCACTTGCACATGTCACATGGCAGTGGTGATTGTAAACACTGTGAGAGTGCTTCCTGGCAGAGCTTTATGTACCACTGAGATATTGGGGAGGAGATTTCTTCGAAAAGACTGTTGATACTGATCTTTTTAGTGATCCAACATGAGACTCGGGAGACAGTGATAACTCCTTTTCAAGCAGGGATAGGATCATTTCTTGCGTGTGGATGCAGTCTTGCCTGCCTGCATTATCGTGTTCTGGACACACCAGAGTAAAGTATATCAACATTAAAACTTAAAACTGATTTGTAATTGGAAATTGCAGTTTTGGGATGTCTGTGCAATTCCCTTTTTCATGTGAAAAATGATGCATGTATGTCAGTGTAGGCTTTGCTGGAAGGCTTGTTAGAAAGCATAAATAGTTTGCTGTAGTGTTTATCGAAGTAAATAAAAGTTGTGACACAGCTCCACACATGAGAATGTGCTAATATTTCTGGGAACAGAAAAGTAAAAATAAAGAAAGGAGACTTTGTGAAGCCACACATAAGATGGCTAGCTCCCCTGTGGTAGAGTTGGAATATAAAAATCCAAACGAGAACACCTTGTACGTATTTGTCTGATGGAAAAAAAACAATAGGGAACTTGAAACTGTGTAGGCTTTGTACTGGTCTTTAGTTCGTGTTTGCATACCAAAAGCTTGACAAAGATACGTAGGAAATACCATGCTGGGGAAAGCATGGTGGCAATGTACCTTGTAGACAGTAAACCTGGCCTAAGGTCATGCCTGGAGTCATGTTTTATGAGACAAAATGTAATGTCAATACATTAAAATTTGGTTTAAGCTAGATAGAAATAGAGAATATTTTGATCCTGTATGAGCTTGGGTTTTTTGTGCTGTGAACAGTGCCTCCTTTCTAGGTACCTTTAGAACCAATCTTCTTTTTTTTTTTTTTTTTTTTTTTTTTTTTTTTTTTTTTTTTTTTT
>NW_020955824.1:1226138-1229407 GCF_003031625.1 Empidonax traillii | reverse complement strand
TTTTTTTTTTTTTTTTTTTTTTTTTTTTTTTTTTTTTTTTTTTTTTTTTAATTTTTCTGTTTTTCTTCTTTGCTACCTAAATAGGAACCTTAATGAATGATAGATGAAGTTTCTTTTCTTCTCCTCTGCAACATTACCATTCTTGTTAGAATGTGTGATTAGAACCAAGAGTTGACTATTGTGTTTAAGCTTTAACAATTCACAAAAGCTGAGACGTTTTGTTACAAAAGGTAAAAATTAATTTCTGTATGAAACCAGAATGCAGAATTGGCTTCTTTACCACAGAGAGAAATTATAGTGCAGTGAATCTTGGCAGCAATTATTATTTATCTCTGCCTCAAGGAACTAATGCTAATGTATGATTCTATTCACAGAAGTTTTTGATAGGAAAACACTTATCTCTGGTCCTTGAAAGAACTTATAAGTGCTTTTCATTCAGTGTTACTATTTATGTTTTTAAAATTTCACTTCTATCTAGCAGTGAAAATACCTGTTTATAACTTTGCATAACAAGGAGATGATATATGTTATCTAGGTATGGGGAGAAGGGCTGTCTTTAAAGGTTAGTATTCTAGCTCTGAAATTGTGATTTTAGATGCCTAAGTCCTTTATAGCACTTACAAGTAGCATCTATATATACTCGGTAGTACTAATCTTGGAATCAATTAAATGTTGGCTGCCTCATCTCTCAACATGTGAATGCTTCTAAATTAAAGTATGATGAGCTTTTCCAGTCTTTACTTCATGCTATATTTCTGAAAAGTGTTATTAAAAGGTTATCAAAGTGGTTACCAAAATTCTGATATTTGGAATGTATTAAATGCAACATGAGACAAGTAGAATGTAAAAGTATTCTTTCCTGTATGCAGAAATACTTAAAGCTGGTGGGGTTTTTTTGTCCTTGGGGTGTATTTATTACTATGGCATAATTCATAAAAGGAGTAGCTACTGTGAGAGAACCCAGAAGCTTATGCCCAGGTTTCCATCAAATGTATTGAACATTCGTCACTGAGCTACATGACTATGAGGTATGCTCATAAATGGTGCTTTGGTGTAGTATACATCAGATAGTATACTGCATAGTCCTCTCTGATGGTCTTCTTTTAGAATGTAGTTGAGATGCAAAATGTATCTTTTTATGTTAGAATAAAATTTAAAGCCACTGCTTTTCAGAAAAAAAAAAAAAACATGCAACCTTTTTGGTGAACACATAACCATGATAATGATACTATCTAAAACCATCAGGTGGAAGAAGGCAGAAAATTGTGCTCTTGTCTACAACAAAGACCTAGACACAGAGCTAGATGCTCAAGTGGTGTATATTAATTTTATGCTACCATTTGTGGTCTTGTAACATTCTCTGATTCATCTTGGTTTTGGTAGACTCCGAAATACCATGTTTGACTTGTGGGCTTTAGTGCAAATCTGGAGTTGTGTAGTAACTTACCACAGCTTCTACCTGAAGATGGAAAACTGGAGAGTCATAATATACTGAGTACTGAAGACTCTTCTGAAAACATTGACAGTTCTGTGAATGTTTTTTGCAAAGTACAAGACAATGCTGCAGTGTTGCTGCAGGCTAAAATAACTCAGTAATACCTGCAATACAAATTTTTTATTTACAAGCTCTTAGGGTAGGTACTGATATTCTGTATTCCTATCATATCTATAAGAAATTTGCAGTATTTTTAAAACCTTGTTTTTACTTTCTTATATTAGTGGAGAACATGATCTTGTAACACAGGCCATCATTTTCCTGATGACCTGCACAATACATCTCACTGGAATGAAGGCTTTTAAATTAAATAGATGTTTTTTAATAATGATGTGTACTTTTTCCTATTCCTATATTCCTCTTCAGAGTGCTAGGAAATGCTCTTCTTACTCTAGGAAATTCTTTAACAATTATTACTTTACACATACCTACTCCCAACTGCAGACTGCTAAGGATATTTTTTATAAGCCATGGTAGATCTGAAGTCCTACAGCCTTGTTTCATTTACTATGTAATGATAATTTTTATAAGCCTCTTCTTCATTTGCCAAGCAAAGTGTTGAATCATTGTGATTGCATAAACTGATAGCTGATATGAAATGGCTAAACTATTACTAGAAGCTTTATATAGGTAAAATGGTTGATAGCTTATGAAAGTTTTGCCAGAATTTTACTTCGAATGCTTTTAAAAAATATTTTATTATAAAGCAAGGTTTTAGAAGTTGTGATGAATTTTCCTTTTCAATTCATTAAATTTGCCAGTTTTAACAAAGTTGCCTGTGTAAGAAAAAGTTGAACAAATAGCAGATTTGTTTTCTGTGATTTGGTTTTTATTTGATTCATTCCCCCCTGCCCTCTGAAAATCTTACAAAGCAGGTCAGGTTCTTAAAATCTGTATTATTTTCCTATGTTAGAAGATTCTTTTCTTAGAAAGAATTTTTTTATGCATTCCTCATTTTAAGAAGGTGAATTTTAAAACAACATAGTCAAAATAGAGGTATGTCCTGGTTTTGCTTGGGATAGACTTAAACAACGACATTTTTCAGCATTTTATGTCTCTCAGGGGCTTATGTTTTATATAAATGGTATGCCAGACAGAGAGTGAATTGCATTCATTTTTCTAGCATAAATCTAATGGCGTTAAGCATTTTTACTGTACGAGGATTTTACTGATTGGTTCTTTATTTTTGTGTTCAGTTTTATGCTATTAGCTCTCTTGCCATAAAAGTTTGTGCAGCTAACAAAACAAACCCACTGTTTGTTTTGCCCCTGACAAAGTTAAATGGGGACATCTGGGTATTGCTATGTTTATTCAAATAATATTTTAAAGCAGAGTAAGCTAGATTCATTCATGATAGAACCCAGCAAATTATTTCTCCTTCTACCAGCCTGGCATATTGTCACCAAGGTGTGGAGAAAACAGTTTTTATTAAGAGCTTTTAATGACAGAAAAAACCATAAATGTACACTGAGTCAATTAATAACATTGTTGACAACTTTATTAATGGTTATTTGGGCTGTGATAGAGTTTCTTGCAACGTGAAAAACATTGTTCTTACCCAAAAGGAGATTGTAGCAAGATGGAGTTGGGCTCTACTCTCAAGCAACAAGTGACCAGACAAGAGGAAATGCCCTTAAGCTGCACCAGGAGAGGTTCAGGTTGGACATAGAATCATAGAATCATAGAATCATAGAATAGATTGGGTTGGAAAAGACCTCCAAGATCATCAAGTCCAACCCCTGATCCAACTCCAATTACTATAGCATGGCACTAA